>NC_088216.1:43640733-43653233 GCF_036934945.1 Oncorhynchus masou masou | reverse complement strand
GCTTTATGAAGGGAATAGGGACCCATTTGGGACGCAGACCACATCTTCCAGAGAGCCACATCTTCCAGAGAGCCGCATCTTCCAGAGAGCCGCATCTTCCAGAGAGCCACATCTTCCAGAGAGCCGCATCTTCCAGAGAGCCGCATCTTCCAGAGAGCCGCATCTTCCAGAGAGCCGCATCTTCCAGAGAGCCGCATCTTCCAGAGAGCCGCATCTTCCAGAGAGCCGCATCTTCCAGAGAGCCGCATCTTCCAGAGAACCACATCTTCCAGAGAACCACATCTTCCAGAGAACCACATCTTCCAGAGAACCACATCTTCCAGAGAACCGCATCTTCCAGAGAACCGCATCTTCCAGAGAGCCGCATCTTCCAGAGAGCCGCATCTTCCAGAGAGCCGCATCTTCCAGAGAGCCGCATCTTCCAGAGAGCCGCATCTTCCAGAGAGCCGCATCTTCCAGAGAACCACATCTTCCAGAGAACCACATCTTCCAGAGAACCACATCTTCCAGAGAACCACATCTTCCAGAGAACCACATCTTCCAGAGAACCACATCTTCCAGAGAACCACGCGGTTGCCTGATACATCACATTTTTGTCAAAGTGAAAAAGGCCACCCAGTACTGGCATTAATGTTAATGAGTCCTCGACACCGTAGAGTATGTGAGCCGTCTCACGCACTCCATCAGAGGTAATGATGGCAACGCTAAGGCACTTGCATATTAAAAGCTTGTTTAAACTCGAATAGCTTCAGGGAAGGGACCAAAATACTAGATTATTACCTCAATGAACTTGCCCGGCTACCCAGACTCTTTGCTCCGGCCAAACGCTAAGCTATTGCCCATGGCCATTCTCTGCAACGAGTCTGGATCTGAGTACCTCCCTGACCCTTCGACGAACGCGAACACATTCGGGCCATCTAATTGGTCCAGAAACCGATTAGTTGGGCCAGAGCCAGAACACACGTGGGTAAAGTGGAAGTTTGTCATTGGCTTTGACACTCTGATTGGTTTAGAGACGATCTAATCGCTGATTACTTTTTTATTTATTTTTTACAATACCACCCGTCAAACAACTTCAATGATGGCAGTCTCAGACAAAAGTATGTAGTGAACAACAGAGAAGCGGAAGAATTTAGTATGAGTTAAGTTATCTAAAACCCAAAATGACATCGTCCATTTCGGGTACTGGAGAGGTACTGGACGTGCAGGCTTTTGTTTCAGCCCAGCACTAAGACACCCGATTAAATTAATCATCGTCTGTGTGAAGATGGCAGATATTCCCCAGTGTGTGTGTGTTAAATGTTTCTGTTGAAGGGCCCTGTTTTTCACTCATAATTCATATCCTGCCATAGTTAACATCTTTTTTTCCCCACCATTTCCCCTGCAGCAGTTAAGTGTGTTAAAGAAATGTGTTTAGAATCAGGATATGCTAATTGTATATGGTAAGCCCCTCCCACCAATTTGAGTTGATTGAATACAGGTGCATGTGTGTTTGGGTGAGAGAGGCAGTTGGGGTGGAAAGCAAGGTTAGAGGAGAGCAGGTTGGCTAGATTTTACGCTCTTTACTTTTGAATCCTTGTTTTAGCCTTTTGGTTCATGTCCGGGCTTTAACCGTTGTTGTCTGTATCCATTTAGTCAAATAAATTCTCCATTGAGGTAAAACATGGCAATGTTATGAACCATGGCAATGTTCAGTAACCTCCAACTGTTTGTTCAAATGTTGAAATCACAACCCGCTATTCAAAGTACTCCGAACAAATTAAGTGAATCGTTCAAACATTGGCACATTCTAAGATCTGATGACAATATGTGTTTTCGGGCCCTCCCCTTGGTCGTATTCTCGCGGGGCAGAAATCTCAGAGATCAATTGGTAAACTCTGATTTACCACCCCAACAAAACCTGCACAACGTCTATTTGTGCCTCTACCGGATAGAAACTACAAGTGTAATGGCTGCGCTCAATGCAGTGGCACTTATAAATGTAGATCCTTTAAACACCCCCAAACAGGGAAACTGGAGCCATCACTTGCTCCACTAAGGCAGTTATTTATCTTATAAAACTTGTCCTTGTGTTAAAAATGATGTGGCAAAAGGAAGCGGGAATTCCGGGAAGCACGAATCTCGGAGCATCTTAGTACATTAGTGGCAAAAAACTTGACGCATCCAGTTGCGGACCACCACCCCTAAGTTATATCGGCATTGAACACGTCACCCTCCCAAGGAGAGGGGATGACCTTGACAATGTGTTAACATCTTTCATTTAAAGACCTTTGCTCTCCTCGGTCTCAACATAGACTCTGATGCCAATCTTGCGATTATTGTGACTTTGCTATTCATTGTAAATGTTTGTAGGCCCATGTAGCCATAATGTTGCTTTGCTATCCACTCATGTTTCTGTATGTTCTATTTATATCTGAAAATGAACCAATGATATCAAGCCACACCTGGCCATGATTACAGACACCTGTGTATGTCCTTTGACATATATAAACTAGTGACCCGCAGTGTTTGTCATTATACCCCAGTCCACCTAGTCGTGCTGCTGCTCCAGTTTCAACTGTTCTGCCTGTGGCTATGGAACCCTGACCTGTTCACCAGACGTGCTACCTTGTCCCCGACCTGCTGTTTTCAACTCTCTCTCTCTCACTACCGCACCTGCTGTCTCTGACTCTGAATGCTCGACTACGAAAATCCAACTGACATTTACTCCTGAGGTGCTGACCTGTTGCACCCTTCGACAACCACTGTGATTATTATTATTTGACCCAGCTGGTCATCAATGAACATCTTGGCCATGTACTGTTATAATCTCAACCCCGGCACAGCCAGAAGAGAGGACTGGCCACCCCTCAGAGCCTGGTTCCTGTCTAGGTTTCTTCCTAGGTTCCTGCCTTTCTAGGTATATTTTCCCTGGCCACCGTGCTTCTACATCAGCATTGCTTGCTGTTTTGGGGGTTTTAGGCTGGGCTTAACAAATACATTTGATTGATTGAAGACAGCTTGTCTGTCGAAACGTCAGGTTGTTAAATTATTGCATCGGAGAGTCTGTGTCTCTCCTCTTTTTCAAGACATCAAGTGGCCTACCTTATTCCTCACAATGAACGAGTTGCCAATTCCTCACATATTTGTTTTATGCTTATTGCACATTTATAAAAACAGTCTAGACAGCTAGAATAGTCATCTTTATTTGACTAAAATGCTGCTAGCAAGACGTGGTACTCTAATGCTCGTGCGCGACAAACTGAGCATTCATTTTCCAGAATGAGCGTTCATGGGTACATCCGTTTTAGTAGTGTCTGCTCTGCTCGAAATTTGAGTTCAAACATAAACCGTGTATGGTTCAAAAGGTTATCTTCTCCTCTATTATAGTAAAATAATGTTCTCCATGCGTTTTGGTATGCATATGACCGATTCTGTTGGACCAAACCTCAAATTACGAGTATAAACCATTTGTCAGAGAGGAAGAAGTGATCTCTCAACTTTGTTGTTGTAAGTGGTAGGGAGAGGGGCTTGGGAGAAAGAGGAGCGCTCTTGCCAAAATCTGTCCAAAATAAGCCCAATGCATTTCTATGCGCTTATTTTGAACCTAAGCTTGTCATCTCTGGGACAATGACTCCCATTGGTTAAGGCAGAGACACGAGCATCTCATCATTATATACCGATCTCTGGTGTAAATGGGAAGGTGCACAGCACAGAAGAAGAGAGCGAGACCAAAAAAAAAGACAACATATGAGAACAAGCGTACATAAACGCTCGTAAAAATGAAAAAAAAAAAAACTTGATTTTGTGAAACAGGCATTTAAAATATTGCATTCATTCGATATCGCCCAGCCCTGACCCAGACGGTGGAATTGCTGGTTCTCTGAACTTTTCACCATTTGACTTTTTCAATTCACCTGACAATTACCCATAAGGACAAGGGTAACATGGGCAAGAGCCACGTCCCCAACAGACACCCCCCTCTCAACCACAGGAGAGCTGACCTCCCTAAACCAGAGTGACATGACGCAATGTGACAAGTTTGAATCAGTAAGCATGCAAGCCAACCTACCCGAGGCCCACCTGCTCATCTGTGTAAAGACACTAAAGCAAATACTTGTTACAGACAAAGGGGGTCGATGGAACACCACTCGAGAGGCTGCAAGATGGTGTGGGGTAACTAAGAGTGGCACTTGGTAGGAGTTGACTACTATTGATTGCAAAGTGAACTGATTCCAGGTGACGTTGTGAAACCCATTTCTCTACTGTGCTGTTTAGTCACTGCGAGGTTACCACAGGGAGACGGTCAGTGTGCCAGCACAAGCTGAAAAGTAACAAGTAAGTTGTGACGACCCTCGGTATGTTTAACCAACGTCGTGTGGTGAACGTGTGTCGGAAACCACCTTTGTTGTTTGTTGCGGGCGTGTGAAAAAGGTTGCCGGAGAAGATGCGGAAACAAATTTGCTTTTGCGAGGTACACACGACACGATTGGCCGGGAGGAGAAACAGCCAATCCTCCGGGAGCGGTGAGAAAAACACCAAATAACGAGCGAGCCAGTGAGGTCACGTTCCCCCCCTGAGGCTAACGCCAGCGACGCTAACACCTTTTCATCCTCCTTTCTACGTCTCCACTCCTTCCTTTCACGCCTCTGTTCCAAATGAGACCGCTCGCCTCCTCGCACCTCGGTCGTGTGTCGAGTCTGCCGACCGCCCCTACGGAGATTTTAAAACCGCTTCGCCTATTTTCACCTCCACTTTCCCCTCGTGATGTCTCCATAGTGGTTTCTCCCGTTCCCCCTAGCGACTGGCGGATATTTTTCGGTCTGACGGCATCATGTCTGTTTGGGTGCCCTTGAAATGCACCTGCCAATCATCTTGTGGCTGAATGGAAGCACTTAAATATTTTGTGCATACTTCTCCATGGTAGCCATTTTAGGTTTATCAATTAGTTGCTCATTGTTTCCTCACCTGGATCCACTCTCCATTGAACTTGCTTTTCAATTTTCTATGGGTCCTCATAAGAGACTATAAATGCATATTAAAAGGGGAACTTGACCACTTAAAAAAAAAAATCACATATCTATTATGTCCAGCAACACCCTACCAGATTCTAAATGTGTGAAAATGGAAATTTTTAACATGTAGTCAAAGATATATACAAGGAAAAGGACTTCTTGTGATGACATCGGGGGTCACTTTAAAAATAATTGAGTGTCGAGTTGAAAAGTGTTGAAATGTCCCATATAATAAATACCATGTAATGTCTTTATAATTCATTACAAGACAGGTGACCTATAGAAGGTGTTCCAGAAAGACATTACTTCAGTCAACCAGACTGTTTGAGTTGATAGAAGGACACGTTACTATTTAGGGAGCATCAAGTGTGCTATCTGCCTGCCTGCCTGAGCAATGAGCACCAACTCAGTTTTTCTAGGTCATTCTTTCAAGCCCGTTTTGCACTGGAATCCACTTCCTGCTCTGTACACAGCTTGTGTTTGTTCATAAATATTCCTGTGGCAAACTGGCTCACTACATTGTCTCATTTGAATAAGTCAGACAATATTTATACAGTCTTTGCGTCGACTGCAACACAAGCTACCGGCGGCTTTCGAGTCCCTTTTCGGCGAAGATTTGCTGTTGTACCCGTTTTCCGGGGGAAAATAAGTGTGGTAAAAAAATTACCAGCGCCTGCGTGTTTGATGTCACTCGATACTGTGTGTGAAACTGAAGTGTGCCTACAGCATACTTGGCTCAGTGCTAAGACTAATGCCCAACCCCTACCCGCTGTGCACTTGTGGAAAATCTGAGACGACTGGATAGGTCTAAGCAATATAGTTGCAAGAGGGCGCTAGTGCCACATTTCTTGCCTTACACCTATCCAATCCTCTCAGATCTCCAAATATAACTAAAATAAAAAACTGTCCATCAAAAGATCTAAAGCAAAACAACAACAACAACAACAACAACAAACTAAGACTAGTTCCAAAACAGTTTTAGACCAGGGCCTGTGTCCACTGAGTAGGAGTGCTGATCTAGGATCAGCGTAGCATCTAAGATCAGAATGATTATATAGACAGATCCTAGACCAGCACTTGTCTCAGATGCTTTGTCGATACAGGCCCAGTTCCCACTCACCTTGCAATAGTCCAGTCAGGTTCGATCTTGAGGATGGTGGGGTCCTCGGTGTAGTTGAACTTGACCTCTGGGTTCCTGAGCTCAGCTGAGTTGATGTCCACCATGACGGGGGTACCGCCGGGAGTCAGACCCGCCGGCGTCACACACACTATCTCCCTGGCACTCCGCCTGGAAAGGCAGAGGGAGCGTGTTACATGAAGGAGGAACATAGGCCGTCATGGTCAATAAGAATTTGTTCTTAACTGACTTGCCTACTTAAATAAAAGGTTCAATTAAATAAATAAAAACAATGGACAATAAAAAGTATCGTATAGTATGTCACCGGGTGATGTGTGTATTTGACATGAAGGGAAGAGTATGTCACACACACACACACACACACACACACACACACACACACACTGCAGAGAGCCCCAGTGCTTTCAGCTTTTCAGATGGGGGTTTCGTCAGACAGACTTTCACAGAGCTCTGGCTTCAAAGACCTCTCTCTGCTCTCTCTCTCCCTGACTGATCTGGAGTGGCAGAGGCCCAGAGAACGCCGGTCATCCCTAGATGATGCAACCCTCTCAGACACCTAGCCAGCTGTGCTGTATTACGAAAGTTTTGCGGTTCGGGTTAGTTGGACAAACTTTGCACTCTACTTCCATCTCCTCTGATGAAATGTTTTAGTGTTGGCAAAGCAGACAGCAGAAGCCTGCCGTGTTTGAACATCTGCATAATGTGAGTGTTCCTGCGAGTGTACATATTAGGATGCATGTATGTGTGTGTGTGTGTGTGTGTGTGTGCGCGCATTTGTTTGCAAGATTCTGTAGAATGCATGTGAAATCAATGCACATGTATGGCACGTGTGCGTACACATGGTGTGTGCATGAGTGTGTGTGTGATGAGTGCACACACTTAACTACCCTACACAACGACTATTTCACACACAAATCCCATCTGTTATGGACAAGAAATTGAGAGAGGGAGAGGAAAGAGGGGAAAAAAATACTAGAGAGACGACAGCAGCTGAGGGGGAACTAAGTGGAAGGGAAAATAAGCAAGGATGCTTTTCCGCGAGCACATCCCTGCTGTCTCGTAAGAAGCAATTTAAAACGCCCCGTCTTCCAGGGCTCCACTGAAAGGTGTACGGGGGGAGAAGGGAAGGAAAAAAGAAAAAAGTAAAGCGCTTTTTCCGTATTCCGCTTGCACCACCACGTTGCCCGGGCAACTGCATCCACAACACTCGCCGGCAACACCCGCGGTATGCCGTACATATTTTGACAAGGTTGTTGTCAGCCGGTTCAAAAGAATGGGAAAAGAGAGTGAGAGAGAAAGAAAGAGAGAGAGAGAGCGAGAGAGAGAGAGAAGGGGAAGAAATTGGTTTCAGAGGGAGATAAGTGGCTGAATGACTCGGGGTAAATAGGCATTGATTAAAGTGGCCACGTTGAACTTGGAGATGAAAGGCAAAATGTTTGGACGTGACGTGAAAAAAAGGGAAAACGCTTTCCAAGTCCATTACTTTAGAGACATAGAATGTTGCTCAGCTAGAGTGGGACTGAAAGAACAATGCTTTGAATTGTGCTGTGCGAGGTTTGCATCTCAATAGTCTAGAGTGGCTTCCTCTCCTCGCCTTCATCTGCACTGCTACAAACTAGACAAGGTGGCATCAAACCGCCGGTGGGAATCCATCACCTTGAATTCACCTATCCTGTGTTTTCAGATCAACGCAGATGAAGGCGAGGAGAGATGAAGGGACCTTCAGACTATTGAGATGAGCCCCATGTGACTGGACCAAAACAGCTCAAAATGTAGCCCATCATACAGTATATTATCGACATTGCCATCAATTTAGATCATACTATTTTTGGTAATTCCAATACTATATCAAAGACAGCAGCTTTCTTTCCAGAGCCAGTCAATGTTTTAGCTCAACATGTTTCCCCGATATCAACAGATGCCATTGCTGCATGAATATATGCCTCTTGTACAAACCATGTCACATATGGCTGTCTATATACCACCCACCAATCATGTTGATAGTGCCTGTTGTGTGCAATTACGTCTAAAGCTAATTGGTCCGGAAAACTACAGTCTGCGTTGCAAGATAAATGCATGGGTATATCCTGGATCTTTTACTACGGTGAGGAACGTTGGTCTTCTCCCATGTTCTCCTCTGATTCAGTTCTCTTTTCTTTTCTACATTTCAGAGAAATTCCCAAACCCTCTTCTTTGAGAGGTCTTAACGAGGCACTCGTTCTTCTGTGAGGTGTTCCCGCCATCTGCTAACACACGTTCATTTGAGGCTTTAGATGAGTGCACGGTACGCTGCGAGTTCGCTGTGTGTGTGTGTGTGTGTGTATATATATACACAGTACCAGTCAAAAGTTTGGACACCTACTCTCATTCAAGGGTTTTTCTTTACTTTGACTATTTTCTACATTGTAGAATAATAGTGAAGACATCAAAACTATGAAATAATAACATATGAAATCATGTAGTAAACAAAAAAAGTGTTTAAACAAATCAAAATAGATTTTATATTTCAGATTCTTTGAAGTAGCCACCATTTGCCTTGATGACAGCTTTGCACACTCTTGGTATTCTCTCAACCAGCTTCGTGAGGTAGTCACCTGGAATGAATTTCAATTAACAGGTGTGCCTTGTTAAAAGTTTATTTGTGGCATTTTTTTCCTTCTTAATGCATTTGAGCCAGTCAGTTGTGTTGTGACAAGGTAGGGGTGGTATACAGAAGATAGACCAAGTCCATATTATGGCAAGAACAGCTCAAATAAGCAAAGAGAAACGACAGTCCATCATTATTTTAAGACATGAAGGTAAGTCAACACTTAAACTTTGAAAGTGTCTTCAAGTGTAGTCGCAAAAACCATCAAGCGCTATGATTACTGGCTTTCATGAGGACCTCCACAGGAATGGAAGACCCAGAGTTACCTCTGCTGCAGAGGATGTTCATTAGAGTTACCAGCCTCGGAAATTGCAGGCCAAATAAATGCTTCAGAGTTTTGTGTAACAGACACGTCTCAACATCAACTGTTCAGAGGAGACTGTGTGAATCATGCCTTCATCGTCGAATTGCTGCAAAGAAACCACTACCAAAGAACACCAATAAGAAGAAGAGACTTGCTTGGGTCAAGAAACACGAGCAATGGACATTAGACCGGTGGAAATGTGTCCTTTGGTCTGATGAGTCCAAATTTGAGATTTTTGGTTCTAACCCGCCGCGTGTTTGTGAAATGCAGAGTAGGTGAACGGATTATCTCGGCATGTGTGTTTCCCACCGTGAAGCATGGAGGAGGAGGTGGTGTGATGGTGTGGGGATGCTTTTCTGGTGACTGTCAGTGATTTATTTAGAATTCAAGGCACAGCTAACCAGCATGGCTACCACAGCATTCTGCAGTGATACGCCATCCCATTTGGTTTGCACTTAGTGGGAATATTATTTATTTTTCAACAGGACAATGACCCAACAAACCTCCAGGCTGTGTAAGGGCTATTTGACCAAGGAGAGTGATGGACTGCTGCATCAGATGACCTGGCCTCAGCAATTACCCGATCTCAACCCAATTGAGATGGTTTGGGATGAGTTGGACCGCAGAGTGAAGGAAAAGCCGCTGACAAGTGCTCAGCGTATGTGGGAACTCCTTCAAGACGATTGGAAAAGCACTGCCAAAAGAGAATGACAAGAGAGTGCAAAGCGGTCTATTTTGAAGAATCTAAAATCTAAAACAATATTTGATGCCTTGACTATTATTCTACAATGTAGAAAATTGTGAAAAGAAAGAAAAACCCTACAATGTGTGTCCAAACATTTGACTGGTACTGTGCGTGCGAGTTAGAGCGCGTGTTTCATCATGAAGGACTATGGAGACAGAGAGCACCTGCTACAGGAGAACAGAACATCTCCGTATCCTGCCTTCTCACCTTTCTAGTTTCTCTGGTAGAGTGTCGGAGAACTTACCCAGCCCGTAACGTATAGCACAAAAGGGAAACGTGACTCACGTAGAGCATTTTTCAACCCTAACTCCCAGATCATTTGTCGTCACTGGAAAGCAAATAAGTAAAAATCCAGACACACAGAGGTCGGTCATCCCCGTAAAACAGAGGAAGTCCATTCCCAACACAAACGGTGGGCAGTCATTCCCAAAAACAAATGAGGTCATGCCTGTAACAAGCCATTTCCTTCACAAATGGTGAGCGGTCATTCGCATCCAAAAAGTCTGGTTCTTCCTTGCCATAACATCAAAGCATCAAAGCAATGCAGCCTTAAACACTCTAGTCATTGTTCCAGGGTTGTCAGAGAGCTCACCTCTCGAAGCGACAGGGGTGTAGGCCGATCTTGACCGCCACAGCGCTGCCTGCATTGAGGTGGCTCCCCTCGATGGTGATGCGGGTGCCTCCCGAGAGGGGGCCTTTGGAGGGCTGCACACGCGTGAAGTAGGGAGACTGAGGAAGAGGAATACATCAACACGTGTCAGGAATTCATTTGTTCTGGGATCCACCGTTTGGGTTTTTTCACCCAATGATGAAAGGACACAACATTACAGAAGGACAATTGAGCACAGGCATGATAGGGACTTACCACAAAAGTGAAGGCCTTGGGTGAGATGGCTTTGTAGTCAGCGTGTGTGCAGTCCCTCACACACACTTCCACATGAGCCTCTTGCACTCGGTAGCCTGTCGCGTCAGCCAGCTTACACACGATCCTGAGAGAGCGAGAGAGAGAGAGAGAGTTGGTGAGTGACACTACAAATATGATCGTCATAACCATTGACCTATCCACAGCGTTAGTCCAAGGGTAACCATGCCACAGAGCATAGCAACGGCCTTGCCCATATCCATAGCCGGGATACAGTGTGTGATGGTGATGACATCCACTTGTACCTGGAGAGGTATGATAGGAGAGAGAGGCTACATTTTGTGTCTGCACGACGGTATTAGAGGATATTATAACCCCATAAGCCTTGTGTTTGGCCTTGGGCGGCGGCTGGCCAAATGAAAATCCATTTTAGAAATGATTGAGGCAGAGGACGAGCGTCTGAGGAGGATGGGCACCGCAGGCGAGAACACACACACAGACGTGGGCACATGTCAGTAATCTGCGCGCGCGCGCGCACACACACACACACACACACACACACACACACACACACACACACACACACACACACACACACACACACACACACACACACACACACACACACACACACACAGCCCTAGACCTCATGTTTCACCCACCTCAGACACTCCAGACTGTTAATTAGCCAAATAGAACGAGAGAGAGAGCGAGAGAGAGAGAGAACTGGGTTTAAGTGGGGGGAGGGTGGTGATTAATTGAACGAGCTCGTATCCTTCCCATCTCGTTGCTGCTGCCCCCCCCTTGCGATGAGTTATTAACTCTGCTGCTTTTGTCCTCGCTGCAGGTGGCCACGGCAACCGCTCTCCATCGCTGCAGCGATGACGTCTGCATTCCGATGCAATTGTTTATTTGTTTGGTCTCACGCAGGGAGGGACAATGATTACAGCGAGGAGACTTTTTAGCAGATAATTAACATTCTCACTGGAATCATTACAGTGAAGATAAGGGGACTATTAAGCAGTCAAAGTGGAAGAAAATAAAAGAGAGAACGCTTAAGAAGCTTGTTGAGATGTACAGTCTGTCTGTCTGTCTGTCTGTCTGTCTGTCTGTCTGTCTGTCTGTCTGTCTGTCTGTCTGTCTGTCTGTCTGTCTGTCTGTCTGTGATGACAGTTGAAGTCGTAAATTTACATACACCTTAGCCAAAAAACTCAGTTTTTCACACTTCCTGATATTTAATCCTAGTAAATATTCCCCGTCTTAGGTCAGTTAGGATCACCACTTTATTTTAAGAATGTGAAATCAGAATAATAGTACAGAGAATGATTTCTTTCAGCTTGTATTTCTTTCATTACATTCCCAGTGCGTCAGAATTGTATATACACTCAATGAGTATTTGGTAGCATGGCCTTTAAATTAAACGTTTAATTTGGGTCAAACGTTTCGGGTAGCCTTCCACAAGCTTCCCACAAATTGGGTGAATTTTGGCCCATTCCTCCTGACAAGAGCTGGTGTAACTGAGTCAGGTTTGTAGGCCTCCTTGCTCACACACGCTTTTTCAGTTCTGCCCACAAATTTTCTATAGGATTGAGGTCCGGGCTTTGTGATGGCCACTCCTATACCTTGACTGTTGTCCTTAGACCATTTGGCCACAACTTTGGAAGTATTCTTGGGGTCATTGTCCATTGGAAGATCCATTTGCGACCAAACTTTAACTTCCTGACTGATGTCATGAGATGTTGCTTCATGAGGGAGGAAAATCTATTTTGTGAAGTGCACCAGTCTCCCTGCAGGAAAGCACCCCCACAAC
>NC_088216.1:43628233-43635733 GCF_036934945.1 Oncorhynchus masou masou | reverse complement strand
CAGGAGTCAGCTAACCTGGAGTCCAATCGATGAGAAGAGATTGGAGATGTCGGTTAGAGCTGCCTTGCCCTATGGAAAAAAAAACACTCAAAATTTGAGTTTGCTATTCACAAGAAGCGTTGCCTGATGTGATCCATACCTCGAACAAAAGAGATCTCAGAAGACCTACGATTAATAATTGTTGACTTGCATAAAACTGTAAAGGGTTACAAAAGTATTTCTAAAAGCCTTGATGTGCATCAGTCCAAGGAAAGACAACTTGTCTATAAATGGAGAAAGTTCAGCACTGTTGCTACTCTCCCTAGGAGTGGCCGTCCTGCAAATATGACTGCAAGAGCACAGTGCAGAATGCTCAATGAGGTTAAGAAGAATCCTAGAGTGTCAGCTAAAGACTTACAGAAATCTCTGGAACATGCTAACATCTCTGTTGACGAGTCTACGATACGTAAAACACTAAACAAGAATGGTGTTCAATGGAGGCCACCACGGAAGAAGCCAATTCAGTCAAAAGAAAACTTTGCTGAGCATCTGAAGTTTGCAAAAGTGCACCTGGATGTTCCACAGCGTTACTGGCAAAATATTCTGTGGACAGATGAAACTACAGTTGAGTTGTTTGGAAGGAAAACACAACACTATGTGTGGTGAAAAAAAGAAACATCACACCAACATCAAAACCTCATCCCAAACTGTAAAGTATGGTGGAGGGAGCATCATGGTTTGGGGCTGCTTTGCTGCCTCAGGGCCTGGACAGCTTGCTATCATTGACGGACAAATGAATTCCCAAGTTTATCAAGACATTTTGCAGGAGAATGTAGGCTATCAGTCCAACAATTGAAGCTCAACAGAAGTTGGGTGATGCAACAGGACCACGACCCAAAACAGAGTAAATCAACAAAGAAGAAAATACGCCTTCTGGAGTGGCCCAGTCAGAGTCCTGACCTCAACCCGATTGAGATGCTGTGGCATGACCTCAAGAGAGCAGTTCACACCAGACATTCCAAGAATATTGCTGAAATGAAACAGTTTTGTAAATAAGAATGGTCCAAAAGTCCTCCTGACTGTTGGGCAGGTCTGATCCGCAACTACAGAAAACGTTTGGTTGAGGTTATCGCTGCCAAAGGAGGGTCAGCCATTTATTAAATCCAAGGGTTTACATACTTTAAAGACATGAAAACATATAATTGTTTGTGTGTTATTAGTTGAAGTAGACTTTGTTTGTCTATTGGTGTGACCTAGATGAAGCTCAGATCAAATTTCATGACCAAATTATGCAGAAATCCAAGTATTTCCAAAGGGTTCACACTTTTTCTTGCCATTGTATGTATGAATTCATACCTGGAACACATCATGCATATTTCACATGAAGTAGTAATATATGTGTTCTGAAACATAGGAAGAATATGATGGACCTGGTCATACAAACTGGACTTAATCCCAGTAACAGACAGAGATAGAACGTTCTAGAAACAAGCCTACAGGGTCACTATGGAGCTACCGTTATACATTCAATATATAGGTGTTTCGCAAATCAATTATTGTCCATTTCACTGAGAAGCACTAGCTGTCGTCAACGTTGCACTGTAGAATTACTGTTCGGGTGAAAAACCGGGATAAAAATATACACTTGTACTCAGAACTAGTACTATTTAATAAAATATATCACAAACATGAATAACATTGTTTTGAATATCAAAATGACAGTGGAAGAAAGGTCCTTTGTCACACAGCTGTGGATGTGGTATTCATTGAGTGCTATAATACTGCTGTGGTGGTGTGTTTAGTGTTCTAACAATGGTAAATCGCTGTGGCTAGGTCGATGCACTCTAGAGAGGGAGGAAGAGAGAGAGAGAGAGAGAGAGAGAGAGAAAGGGAGATAATTACAGGAGAGAGAAATGGAGAAAGAGAGAGCTTAACACACAATGTCCAGCAATAGCCAATATTGCGGCTTAACAATACATAGGGGAGGGCGGGGGAGCAAGGAAATCAGTCGCCTTTTACAATGAGCAGTTCCAACAGAGAACGAACCCACACACACACACACTTAATTGGTTTCCGAGGGGTGGTCTTAATGCTGCTCCACAAACCCTATGAGAACTGCTGGGGAGATGAAGGATGATAGAGGACCAAGGAGGAGGCAAGGCCAACCCTATGACAGTTCATTGCTGCATAAATGATGTGTGTGTGTGTGTGTGTGTGTGTGTGTGTGTGTGTGTGTGTGTGTGTGTGTGTGTGTGTGTGTGTGTGTGTGTGTGTGTGTGTGTGTGTGTGTGTGTGTGTGTGTAAGGCTACGAGTGGCTGTGTTTACGCGTCGGTGTGTGTGCGTATTTGCTCATATTTGCGGGGACAAGTCACAAGGGAGACAGTTGTTTTTGTTTGTGAATGCAAGATCAGTTCATCTTTCTCCCTCATGGGAGAAACGCATGAAAACATCAGGAAAATTAACACAATTCTTATAAGTCAATTTTATAGTAAAGTGAGAGAGAGAACAAGAGAGGGAGGAGAGGGAGGGGGGGGGAGAGAGACATGATGAAGGAGGGAAGGGAGGGAGAGATAGAGGGCCACAGCAGGCATAGGGGGTAAATTACTTATAATTATGGTGAAATGGCCTTTCAGTGTGCCCCACTCCACATGTGAGCGAGAGAGAAAGCGAGACTAATGCAACTACCACTAGCAATATTAAAGCATTACGGTGTCCATGTTAGGACACCGTCAACCTCACTTTGACAGGCTAACAATGTGGATCCTACCATGCACTATTGTACAATGTCAAACTGATCAAGTTTACAGGGAGAAATATAATTAAATGCCTCTCAATCCCAGTCGTCCCAATGAAATTACTTGCTAATCCACTAGGTCATAAAGGGCCACACAGTGTGTAATGCACTTAGCAAAGTACTAGCATTATAACAGGCTAACAATGTGGTACCCTACCGCTCACTATTGTACCGTGTCAAACTAAATTTAGAGTTAACAGCGAGAAATAGCACAAAAACGCCTCTCAATCCACATGCCTTGAATCCCAGTCGAACACTTGTCCAAATGAAATTAGGAGCTAATCCGCTAGCTAATAAAAGGGCCACAAAGTGGCTAGCGTACTTAGATTAGCGCGAGCGAGAGAGAAAAGAAATAACAGAGCACAGAGAACGAGTCCATGTTTAGGGAAGGAGGGATTTGAGAGTAGGGACGTCGGGAAGCGGGGTAATATTCAATTTGAGTGGGAGATGAAATGGTCTTTCTAGCGTAAGAGGGATGTGTTCTTCAAGGAAGAATGAGATTCTTTCAGTTTGTCATCTGTCCACTGTCGAACGTTCCTGTAATGTTAATGTCAGAGGAAAATAACATGGCAGTGTCAAGGCAGCGTTGTAAACAATGCCTGGTGGGGCCGTTGGTTATTTTTGTCCTTTTTAGTGTCTCACTGTCGAGTCGCTCTTTCTTCCTCCTCTGCCTATCTTCTCTTCTCACTCGTCTTCTTGCCTTCCAAACCCTCTTCTCCCACCTCTCTTTTTGAAGCTCTTGTACTGTACCCCTGCTTTTTCCACTGTGTGCTGTTTGTGCTGCCAACATCTTCCCCTCAGGCTAAGCTTAACCCCCCCCCCCACACACACACACACACACACCTCTTGTGCGCTTGTTTTAAAGAGATAAGTAAAGCGCGGGTGAGAGACAGAGCATTAGCTAAATGGGTTTATCTGTGTGCCAGTGCCCCAATTATCCCAATATCTCCATTACAGGAGAACGTCACTACTTAGGAACCTACTCTTTATTTTTTTTGGGACGCAAATTAACAAAAGGCTCCTAAAAACACCCAAAACACATCCTTTTACAAACAGCAAAGCACTCAGTATCGTGATGCAGGTCTTTAGACGCTGTACACATGATTGTGTCATTCCGAACTTTATCCGCAACGTTCTAATCCATTTTGTGGAATTCGAGTGATATTGGTGTGCATGCGTGTGGTTCCTCATTCCCAATTCCTCTCGTCAACTGTGTGCTACAGGTAACTGCCAAAATAAAGGAAACACTTGATTCACTCACTCAAGTTGTTCTGGTGTCTCGTGGTGACCTGTAGCTAAATTACGTTGCCAGTCACTCAATCACAAGGTCAGCCAGGCTGGAACGAGGAAGTACACGCATGCACGCCAATATGCACACGCAGGCAGTTGTCGCTTGAGTTCGACTGAGTGCCATTTGTAAAAGGATGCATTTTTTTTTTATGTCTTTGTCCATGATTTTTGGATGCCCTGGAGCTACAGAATGAGGACCAGGAAGTCAATCGCTGCGGGGGGTAAGTTTCTCAAAAACCAATTAAAATTGCAAAAGAAAAAGTGTGTGGACCTTTCTATAACATGGCATTTACGCAAAAAAATACAGATCCGGTTCCTAAATAGTGAAATTCTCCTTTAAGCATTCAGAAACCGAAGGGATACGGGATCCTTTCCCTCCGCAGTCAAGAAGCATACACATATTTCGAGGTGGTGGTAGTGGAAAACAAATGAAAAAAAGGGGCATGCATTTCATTTCTGAAAAACAGTAGACTCCCCATCTCATTTGCGTAACAATTGGAATGAGAGAGAATGGGAATAGAGAGAGAGAACAAATCTGTCTACATTCATGCTTAACGTGGTTCATACAGCAGTATGTATGTGTGTGTGTGTGTGTGTGTGTGTGTGTGTGTGTGTGTGAGAGAGACAGAGCTACACTGTTGGGACAGTGATCTGGGCTATGGCCAGACGAGGACCACCGCTATGGCTACCCACTGCAACAGCTGGTAACGTCACGCCACGCACGCCACACACGCCACGCACGCCCACACACACACACACACACACACGCCCACACACACACGCCCACACACACACGCCCACACACACACACACACACACACACACACACACACACACACACACACACACACACACACACCCCTCCCTCCCCTCGTCAGTCGTCTCTGTGCTCAGTGACGTCCCGTAGACTGCCTCCTCTGTCCTGCACATCTGTAAGACTATACAGTCTCTGTGTGGGCAAGCTACCTCTCCAACCGTGTCCTCTAGCCCTTATTATCCCCTTCATGCCATGTGATGCAAATATCTAACCTCACATTGAAACTTGACTCCAATTCCTTGCACACTTAACTTAAATGTCTGAGGATGTCCTAATATGGATGCCGTATTATTCCCCCCTGAGTTGAAGGATTTCCTTATATGGATGCTGTTCGCTGCCCACCCTAGTAACCCCCTCCCTTTGCCATCCGTACCTTTATGATCTTGGGGTGGGCACAGCGACTGTTGCCCGTGGTGGCATGCATCCAGCTGCTCTCCAGGGGAGCGCATTCCTGTCTCAGGGAACACTTCTTCTCCTGGACGCACCAGCCACATTCAAACCTGGGGTCAGCCTTCAGACACATCCCACAGCTGTCCCTCAGGGCAGGGCACTTATACAGGTGGGCTGGAGGGAGGCGGGGGAGAGAGAGGAGGAAGTGGGGGAAAGGGTGAGAGAACATGTTTAGTTCGCAACCCGAAAGCCTGAAATGACACCAACCCTTTCCGACATTGGTCACAATTTAGTCTTGCAAAGTGTGTCTCGCATGTCACCCCTAAAAACCAAAAATCTTCAACGATATTACCCCAAACAACTATACTACTCTATTTTTTTTATATGCAATGAAGCAAAGCGGTACTTCAAAATGGCCGCAAGAATTAGGCGGAGGAACATTCTCAGCCTCTCAAATCCCATTGGTCATGCTTTAAGTTGAAAGTAACCCTGGGCCAATTAAATTATACTAAATGAGTGATTTAATTACATTTACATATCGGGGGTTAAGCGAGGGAGCATCGTTATATGGTTATCTTCGTTAAAATGAGGATGAGGGAGACACATTGAGAGAACGTGAGAGACACACACCACATGAGCAACACACCTAATTTAACTGTGGTTGAAAACATGTAATTGATTCAGACAATCAGGTGTGTTGCTGCTTGGTTGGAGAAAAACCCTGCACCCATATTGCCTTCCTCCCAATCTGTCACTGCCTACCTTTCACCACCTCAAACACTCATCCATCATTGACACTGAGATACATTGTACTATTCAGACAAAGTACAAAGCCACACTTCTCATTGTGGTACAATGTGTCTGAATCTGGATTGTTGTGGGGTTTGGCTGTAGAGGCTTTAGTGAACAATTCCCTAAACGTGATGCTATCTTCCATCTCACATCGCAGCAGGAGCCCCTGCTTTACAACCCCCCACTGCCGTGGTGACAACAGCAGCAAAACGCTGGGCGTACACAATTCATCCACGGAAAACATCACTTATTTTCTGGGGGGGGGGGTTCTACTCCCTAGTTGGTGTGTGTGTGTTTAATCACGATCCACAGGGCCCTGTTTGTGGAACGGCGGCGCTAAACGCACACATGCGAAGCCACATACACGAAGGCATGCACACGTCTAGACACCCACCCACACCCACCCACACCACGCCTAAGTAACTGACATCACAGAAAGGTGGGTGTGAAGTGACTGTATCCAGTTCTGAGGCTATGGGTGTGCGCGTACGCTCATAACATGTGTGAATGCATTTCTGTGTCTTTCTAAATACCACACAAGGGATGCATGGTAGTTTCCTCAAATCCCTTACACGTGCAACACACCCTTGTCAGCCACACATTTGCCATCCACAGAGTTGCATTTTAGCACGGCAGAAACTTACTGGGCTATCTGAGAGAGTATATTTGAACCTTCTAGCGTGTCAGAGCATGTATGTAACTTCCCGAACTTGGCTTCCAACTGGCCCTTTTGTTCACTCGATGACTGATTTAACGTGCAGCGGTAGCTTGCATAAAACGGAATCTCCATGCCACTGCCATGGCTGTGGCCATCCACTTGGAGAAGCTTCCACAAGGCGTCGTACAAGTGGTGACAGTGAGTGGCGGACATTTCAGAACTTTTCTGGAGTGCCACAAAACTGCGTTAGCCTTCTGAGCTAAAGCCTAAGACATGACCGCAGGGAGCTAACACAAGTCACGCAGGTTTACTCCTGACAGGAGTGTGGTTCATCGAACCGCCTCTGTCACGCATACATTGCTATATGTACAGCGCATTCGGGGGAAGTGTTCTGACGCCCTTCCCCCTTTCCACATTTGGTTAAGTTACAGCCTTATTCTAAAATGGATTAAATGCATTTTGTTCGTCATCATTCGACACACAATACTCCATAATAACATAGCAAAAACTTCCCCCCCCCCCTTCTTTCCATTTGAGCACATTTATGAAAAAATAAATACATTTACGTAAGTATTCAGACTCTGCAATGAGACTCGAAATTGAGCTCAGGTGTATTCTGTTTCCATTCATCATCCTTAAGATGTTTCTACAACTTGATTGGAGTCCACCTGTGGTAAATTCAATTGATTTGACATGATTTGGAAAGGCACACACCTGTCTATATAAAGGTCCCACAGTTGACAGTGCATGTCAGAGAAAAAAACAAGCCATGAGGTCAA
>NC_088216.1:43620733-43623233 GCF_036934945.1 Oncorhynchus masou masou | reverse complement strand
CACTTCAAAATCATTGTCATGTGGTTAATACCATTTATATCTAGATCTAAATGAAATATTAGACAAATCTAAGAGTGGCTTCGATTGCCAACTATGTAAAGCCAACAACTAAAAAGATTGCAGCCTGCAGGTCGAAAAATATCCTGATTGAAACGAATCACATTGGCAACACATGGCTCGTCTGCAAGGAACTTGAAACACTGCATCAACTATCAACTTGGTCCAGCCCAAAGCTTGTGCTAACAATCTTGAAACGTGGTACATTGGTTTCCTGCACCCTGAGCTCTGGACAGACACAGGCGGAGGCTATTTTGCGTAAATGGAGAGTGTGTGAGAGATACTGATAGTGTGAGAAAAGAAGAAAGAGAGGAGACAGGCTGAGAGGTAAGCGAAATTAGCATCTCTCTCATTATCGAGGTACACTCGTCACGACAACAATACTAATAATAGTAGTAGTGGAACGTGTATTGTGATTAACAACAACATTAATGAGAATAATAATACAATAAAAGTAGTAGTAGTAGGCAAGTCTGCCATGTGGCTTTTCAGTCACGTTCAAACAAAATGGTAAATATTGACATTACATTATTGCACTTTTCACTGGCCGTCCCTTCTGTTGTGGCAGGAGGACACATATTTGGCTGTCAATACTGCACATTTTGGCTTTTCATCCAATAAATGTGAGCTTTTTCTCCAGATTCTCTGTACACTAAAGAAAGATTCTCTTAGGTCGGAGTATTTGTCACAGTGTAATAGGAAATGCAGCTCTGTCTCTACCTCTCCCTGGGGGCAGAGTGAGCACAGCCTGTCCCTCTCTGGGCAGCCAGGTTTGCCTGAGTCGACCGGTCACTATGACCAGACTGAGCTCACCGAGTATTCTATCAGTCACAGTGGTCAGATAGTCTGCCACCATGTACTGTCTCTTTAGAGCCAAAAGGCTTTTTTTTACTTAGATTTTTTTTTGTCTGTCTTTACAATAGGTGATACATTTGTATGTTAGCTTTGTGATCATTTGGATGGGCCAGACTTTCTGAGTGCTGTCCTGATGCTTTGTTCGGTTGGTAATGTTTAGTGAACTGAGCAGCTGGTTAAGGGGACTCTTCTCTATGGTCACCTCTTGGCAGTTGAGGAATTGTAATGAGATGAGTGGTTGTCACTTGTATTTAAATGAAAATAACATTTGGTAGCTCTCTTTTGGATATTAATCAGGAGGGAATTGTCCTAATTCTGCTCGAACTGTGTTGTTTGGAATTTCTCTCTGTACCCTGAGGATGTTCTTACAGAATTCCTCATTCAGGGTTCAATTGGGTGTTTGTCCAATTTGTCCAATTCTTGTTTTGTGAGCGCATCCCACACATCGCTGCCCTATAGTGGAATTGGTTCTAAGACGGAGAGAAGACAAAATGAAGAGACCAGCTAACATGTCCCTAGAGAAGGGTTGATTTCTCTCAACATGAAACTTTGACCCTGACGGTCATGGCTAGTAGAGCCAATGGGGTCCTCTCCATCTTCCTGAACAACCAATCAGAACACGGTATGACTTGCACACGTGCAAATGCACGCACAAGCACACACTTTTGGCCAATGGGGGTGGTTTGGGTTCCTTCCCCACACAGGTACCTACTGTTGAGAGGGGATGTAGAGGCCTGTTGTTGCAGCAGAGACGTACACAACAGACAAGACTCCCCTGATACACTACAGACATTAATATTTATTCACAGTGGGGTGGCATGGTGTGTGTGTGTGGGGGGGGCAGAGAGGTTAGGCCTCATCCATACCTCCCTCTCCATGTGTACACCAACGCCTGATTAAAGTTTAATATATCCTATCCTCAAAGGGCCAGACACACACACACACACACACACACACCGACCCTCCGAGCGAGAGTGAGTCCAATTCACACATGCGTATTATAGGGCAGGTAGAAGCACCCACCAGATGAGGATTATTCTTAATTAGTACACACACATACGGTTTATTCACATAGTTATATTCTGCTAACACAACATCGCCAAAGCATAAAAGTTCTAGAATTCGCCTGGTGAGGTCAGACACGTACCAAATGTATCTCTCACCGACATGCAGTTCGGGACAAAACTGCTGATGAACTTACTTTGCCCATATTCTATGACGAAAAGAAACCAACATTCATTCCTGTTTACAGGAAACCAATTGGCTTGGGTTTATCTCATTTATTAGCCTGAGCCTGAGATGTTCCTCTTTCACTAAATGTTCCTGTTGCATAAGATGTTCAAAACAAAACAAACGGAGCAGCACAAATTAACAGCGTGCCTAAAACCGTTCTCCCCAGAGACACGGGGAAGTAAACACAAACTACCCTGGGAACATTTAATGAAGCTAAAGGAGAGAGAGAGAGACAGAGAGAGAGAAGGACAGAGAGAGAGAGAGAGGGACAGAGACAGAGAGAGGGATAGAGAGAGAGAGAGAGAGGGACAGAGAGAGAGGAACAGAGAGAGAGAGGGACAGAGAGAGAGAGAGG